>NC_079229.1:39855659-39863159 GCF_029633865.1 Lampris incognitus | reverse complement strand
CACAGACAGAGCCCTGTCTATCACTATGGTAACTACAGACAGACACACAGACACACAGACAGAGCCCTGTATATCACCATGGTAACTACAGACAGACACACAGACACACAGACAGAGCCCCGTCTATCACCATAGTACTTACAGACAGACAGACAGACACACAGACAGAGCCCTGTCTATCACCATGGTAACTACAGACAGACACACAGACACACAGACAGAGCCCTGTATATCACCATGGTAACTACAGACAGACACACAGACACACAGACAGAGCCCCGTCTATCACCATAGTACTTACAGACAGACAGACAGACACACAGACAGAGCCCTGTCTATCACCATGGTAACTACAGACAGACACACAGACAGAGCCCTGTCTATCACCATGGTACTTACAGACAGACACACAGACAGAGCCCTGTATATCACCATGGTACTTACAGACAGACAGACAGGCAGACAGACCAGACAGACAAACAAACAGACCAGACAGACAGAGCCCTGTCTATCACCATGGTAACTACAGACAGACAGACAGACACACAGACAGAGCCCTGTCTATCACCATGGTAACTACAGACAGACACACAGACACAGCCCTGTCTATCACCATGGTACTTACAAGCAGACAGACAGGCAGACAGACCAGACAGACAAACACACAGACCAGACAGACAGAGCCCTGTCTATGACCATGGTAACTACAGACAGACACACAGAAGGAGCCCTGTATATCACCATGGTAACTACAGACAGACACACAGACAGAGCCCTGTCTATCACTATGGTAACTACAGACAGACACACAGACACACAGACAGAGCCCTGTATATCACCATGGTAACTACAGACAGACACACAGACACACAGACAGAGCCCCGTCTATCACCATAGTACTTACAGACAGACAGACAGACACACAGACAGAGCCCTGTCTATCACCATGGTAACTACAGACAGACACACAGACAGAGCCCTGTCTATCACCATGGTACTTACAGACAGACACACAGACAGAGCCCTGTATATCACCATGGTACTTACAGACAGACAGACAGGCAGACAGACCAGACAGACAAACAAACAGACCAGACAGACAGAGCCCTGTCTATCACCATGGTAACTACAGACAGACACACAGACAGACAGACAGAGCCCTGTCTATCACCATGGTAACTACAGACAGACACACAGACACAGCCCTGTCTATCACCATGGTACTTACAGACAGACAGACAGGCAGACAGACCAGACAGACAAACACACAGACCAGACAGACAGAGCCCTGTCTATGACCATGGTAACTACAGACAGACACACAGAAGGAGCCCTGTCTATCACCATGGTAACTACAGACAGACACACAGACAGAGCCCTGTATATCACCATGGTAACTACAGACAGACACACAGACACACAGACAGAGCCCTGTCTATCACCATGGTACCTACAGACAGACACACAGACACACAGACAGAGCCCTGTATATCACCATGGTAACTACAGACAGACACACAGACACACAGACAGAGCCCTGTCTATCACTATGGTAACTACAGACAGACACACAGACACACAGACAGAGCCCTGTATATCACCATGGTAACTACAGACAGACACACAGACACACAGACAGAGCCCCGTCTATCACCATGGTACTTACAGACAGACAGACAGACAGACAGACAGACAGACAGACAGACAGAGCCCTGTCTATCACCATGGTAACTACAGACAGACACACAGACAGAGCCCTGTCTATCACCATGGTACTTACAGACAGACAGACAGGCAGACAGACCAGACAGACAGACAAACAAACAGACCAGACAGACAGAGCCCTGTCTATCACCATGGTAACTACAGACAGACACACAGACACACAGACAGAGCCCTGTCTATCACCATGGTAACTACAGACAGACACACAGACACAGCCCTGTCTATCACCATGGTACTTACAGACAGACAGACAGGCAGGCAGACCAGACAGACAAACACACAGACCAGACAGACAGAGCCCTGTCTATGACCATGGTAACTACAGACAGACACACAGACAGAGCCCTGTCTATCACCATGGTACCGACAGACAGACAGACAGACAGACGGACAGACAGAGTCCTGTCTATCACCATGGTACCTACAGACACACAGACACACAGACAGAGCCCTGTCTATGACCATGGTAACTACAGACAGACACACAGACAGAGCCCTGTCTATCACCATGGTACCGACAGACAGACAGACAGACGGACAGACAGAGTCCTGTCTATCACCATGGTACTTATAGACAGACAGACAGGCAGACAGACCAGACAGACAAACACACAGACCAGACAGACAGAGCCCTGTCTATGACCATGGTAACTACAGACAGACACACAGACAGAGCCCTGTCTATCACGATGGTACCGACAGACAGACAGACAGACGGACAGACAGAGTCCTGTCTATCACCATGGTACCTACAGACAGACAGACACACAGACACAGCCCTGTCTATCACCATGGTACTTACAGACAGACAGACAGACAGGCAGACCAGACAGACAAACACACAGACCAGACAGACAGAGCCCTGTCTATCACCATGGTACTTACAGACAGACAGGCAGACCAGACAGACAAACACACAGACCAGACCGACAGAGCCCTGTCTATCACCATGGTACCGACAGACAGACAGACAGACGGACAGACAGAGTCCTGTCTATCACCATGGTACCTACAGACAGACAGACACACAGACACAGCCCTGTCTATCACCATGGTACTTACAGACAGACAGACAGACAGACAGACAGACAGACCAGACAGACAAACACACAGACCAGACAGACAGAGCCCTGTCTATCACCATGGTACCGACAGACAGAAAGACAGACGGACAGACAGAGCCCTGTCTATCACCATGGTACCTACAGACAGACAGACAGACAGACGGACAGACAGAGTCCTGTCTATCACCATGGTACCTACAGACAGACAGACACACAGACAGAGCCCTGTATATCACCATGGTACTTACAGACAGACAGACAGACAGACAGACCAGACAGACAAACACACAGACCAGACAGACAGAGCCCTGTCTATCACCATGGTACCGACAGACAGAAAGACAGACGGACAGACAGAGCCCTGTCTATCACCATGGTACCTACAGACAGACAGACAGACAGGCAGGCAAACAGACCAGACAGACAGAGCCCTGTCTATCACTATGGTGACAGACAGACAGACACACAGACACAGCCCTGTCTATCACCATGGTACTTACAGACAGACAGACAGGCAGACAGACCAGACAGACAAACACACAGACCAGACAGACAGAGCCCTGTCTATGACCATGGTAACTACAGACAGACACACAGACAGAGCCCTGTCTATCACCATGGTACCGACAGACAGACAGACAGATGGACAGACAGAGTCCTGTCTATCACCATGGTACCTACAGACAGACAGACAGACAGACAGACAGACAGACAGACAGACAGACAGACAGACAGACAGACAAACACACAGACCAGACAGACAGAGCCCTGTCTATCACCATGGTACCGACAGACAGACAGACAGACGGACAGACAGAGCCCTGTCTATCACCATGGTACCTACAGACAGACAGACAGGCAGGCAAACAGAACAGACAGACAGAGCCCTGTCTATCACTAAGGTGACAGACAGACAGGCATTGTGGTAAACAGATGGATAGAGACAGATTTACAGACAACCATAGAGACATGTTAACAGATGGACAGAAAGACAGACAGATATGCCGTTCTAAGAGGCGGGCTTCGAGACAGACATACCAAACTGGATCAGCACCATGACAAGAAAGGCTTCAGGAACTTGGTCTTCTGAGAGTGAGGAAGTGATGTCAGCAGCTGCAGTGTGTTTCTATAACAGTGACAGGAAGTCAGAAATTACAATAGAAATATATAAATGTAAATATAATAGAATATAATGTACCAGAATAGAATACAATATAATAGGACAGGGCATCCCAGTAGACACACAGACAGAGCCCTGTATATCACCATGGTACTTACAGACAGACAGACAGGCAGACAGACCAGACAGACAAACAAACAGACCAGACAGACAGAGCCCTGTCTATCACCATGGTAACTACAGACAGACACACCATGGTGTTAACCCAGCCACTGAGGATGCACAAGCCAGTACATCCTTAGTGCCGGTCCCACGCCCGGACAAAGGGGGAGGGTTGCGTCAGGAAGGGCATCCGGCGTAAAATCTTTGCCAAATCAAATATGCGGATCATAAATAAGACTTACATACCGGATCGGTCGAGGCCCGGGCTACCAACGACCGCCACCGGTACTGTTAACCAGCAGGGTGTCGGTGGAAACTATGCTACTGTTGGGCGAAGGAGAAGGAGAGGGGGAAAGCATGTCCAGAGGCAGCTAGAGAGGAGGAAGGCTAGGCATGTGGAGGTGAGAGTTGGAACTTTGAATGTTGGCACTATGACTGGTAAAGGGAGAGAGCTGGCTGACATGATGGAAAGAAGAAAGGTAGGCATACTGTGTGTGCAAGAGACCAGGTGGAAGGGGAGTAAGGCCAGGAGTATCGGAGGTGGGTTCAAACTCTTCTACCATGGTGTGAATGGGAGGAGAAATGGGGTAGGGCTAATTCTGAAGGAAGAGTATGTCAAGAGCGTGCTGGAGGTGAAGAGAGTGTCAGACAGAGTGAGGAGTGTGAAGCTGGAAATTGAAGGTTTATTGCTGAATGTTATCAGCGCATATGCCCCGCAAGTTGGGTGTGAGATGGATGAAAAAGAAGAATTCTGGAATGAGTTGGACGACGTGGTGGAGAGGGTACCCAAGGAGGAGAGAGTGGTGATTGGAGCGGACTTCAACGGACATGTTGGTGAAGGGAACAGAGGTGATGAGGAGGTGATGGGAAGGTATGGAGTCAAGAAGAGAAATGTGGAAGGACAGATGGTGGTCGATTTTGCGAAAAGGATGGAAATGGCTGTGGTGAATACATATTTCAAGAAGAGGGAGGAACACAGGGTGACGTACAAGAGTGGTGGAAAGTGCACACAGGTGGACTATATCTTATGTAGAAGGCGCCATCTAAAAGGGATTGGAGACTGCAAGGTGGTGACAGGGGAGAGCGTAGCTAGGCAGCATCGCATGGTGGTCTGTAGGATGACTTTGGAGACCAAGAAGAGGAAGCGAGTGAAGACACAGCCGAAGATCAAATGGTGGAAGTTGAAGAAGGAAGAGTGTTGTGTGGAGTTCAGGCAGGAGTTAAGACAGGCACTGGGTGGTAGTGGAGAGTTGCCAGATGGCTGGAAAACCACTGCAGAAATAGTGAGGGAGACAGCTAGGAAGGTACTTGGTGTGTCATCAGGACAGAGGAAGGAAGACAAGGAGACTTGGCGGTGGAATGAGGAAGTACAGCAAATTATACAGAGGAAAAGGTTGGCAAAGAAGAAGTGGGATAGTCAGAGAGATGAAGAAAGTAGACAGGAGTACAAGGAGATGCAGCGTAAAGCAAAGAGAGAGGTGGCAAAGGCAAAGGAAAAGGCGTATGGTGAGTTGTATGACAGGTTAGACACTAAGGAAGGAGAAAAGGACTTGTACTGATTGGATAGACAGAGGGACCAAGCTGCAAAGGATGTGCAGCAAGTTAGGGCGATCAAGGATAGAGATGGAAATGTGCTGACAAGCGAGGAGAGTGTGCTAAGAAGGTGGAAGGAGTACTTTGAGGGGCTGATGAATGAAGAAAATGAGAGAGAGAGAAGGTTGGATGATGTAGGGATAGTGAATCAGGAAGTTCAGCGGATTAGCAAGGAGGAAGTGAGGGCAGCTATGAAGAGGATGAAGAATGGAAAGGCAGTTGGTCCTGATGACATACCTGTGGAGGCATGGAGATGTTTAGGAGAGATGGCAGTGGAGTTTTTAACTAGATTGTTTAACACAATCCTGGAAAGTGAGAGGATGCCTGCGGAGTGGAGAAGAAGCATACTGGTACCGATTTTCAAGAACAAGGGCGATGTGCAGAACTGTAACAACTACAGAGGTATAAAGTTGATCAGCCACAGCATGAAGATATGGGAAAGAGTAATAGAAGCTAGGTTAAGAGGAGAGGTGACGATCAGCGAGCAGCAGTATGGGTTCATGCCATGAAAGAGCACCACAGATGTGATGTTTGCTTTGAGAATGTTGATGGAGAAGTATAGAGAAGGCCAGAAAGAGTTACATTGTGTCTTTGTAGATTTAGAGAAAGCTTATGACAGGGTGCCGAGAGAGGAGGTGTGGTATTGTATGAGGAAGTCAGGAGTTACAGAGAAGTATGTAGGAGTGGTGCAGGATACGTATGAGGGAAGTGTGACAATGGTGAGGTGTGCGGTTGGAATGACAGATGGGTTCAAGGTGGAGGTGGGATTACATCAAGGATCGGCTCTGAGCCCTTTCTTGTTTGCAATGCTGATGGACAGGTTGACGGACAAGATCAGGCAGGAGTCTCCATGGACGATGATGTTCGCGGATGACATAGTGATCTGTAGCGAGAGTAGGGTGCAGGTGGAGGAGAGCCTGGAGAGGTGGAGGTATGCACTGGAGAGAAGAGGAATGAAAGTCAGTAGGAGCAAGACAGAATACCTATGCGTGAATGAGAGAGAGGACAGTGGAATGGTCAGGATGCAAGGAGTGGAGGTGACAAAGGCATTTGAGTTTAAATACTTGGGGTCAACTGCCCAAAGTAATGGGGAGTGCAGGAGAGAGGTGAAGAAGAGAGTGCAGGCAGGTTGGAGTGGGTGGAGAAGTGTGTCAGGAGTGATTTGCGACAGAAGGGTATCAGCAAGAGGTAAAGGGGAAAGTTTACAAGATGGTTGTGAGACCAGCTATGTTATATGGTTTGGAGACAGTGGCACTGACGAAAAGACAGGAGGTGGAGGTGGAGGTGGCAGAGATGAAGATGATAAGATTTTCACTGGGAGTAACGAAGAAGGACAGAATTAGGAACGATTATATTAGAGGGACAGCTCAGGTTGGACGGTTTGGAGACAAAGCAAGAGAGACAAGATTGAGATGGCTTGGACATGTGTGGAGGAGAGATGCTGGGTATATTGGGAGAAGGATGCTGAATATGGAGCTGCCAGGGAAGAGGAGAAGAGGAAGGCCAAAGAGGAGGTTTATGGATGTGGTGAGGGAGGACATGCAGGTGGCTGGTGTGACAGAGGAAGACGCAGAAGACAGGAAGAAATGGAAACGGATGATCCGCTGTGGCGCCCCCTAACGGGAGCAGCCGAAAGTAGTAGAGAGGACAGGGCATCCCAGTAGCGTGGCGGTCTTTTCCGTTGCCTACCAACACGGGGAGTGCTGGTTCGAGTCCCCGTGTTGCCTCTGGCTTGGTCAGGTATCCCTACATACACAATAGGCCGTGTCTGCGGGTGAGAAGCTGGATGTGGGTATGTGTGCTGGTCGCTGCACTAGCGCCTCCTCTGGTTGGTTG
>NC_079229.1:39828159-39848159 GCF_029633865.1 Lampris incognitus | reverse complement strand
CGGTACCCTGTGAGGGCACAGCACCAATGGCGGCCGTTGTTAACCCGGGCCTTGACCAGTCCGGTATGGAGCCTGGACCGATCTGGTATGGTCTTGTCAATCCACATATTGATTTGGCAAAATTTTATGTCAGATGCCCTTCCTGACACAACCACTAACCCTATGGACGGGGGCACAGGTAAAGCAGCGCTGGATGCCATCCCAGTATTTATGGAATTGATTGATTGATTGATTGATTTGCGCCCATGCCTGTCCCCACCTGAACTCTAAATAGTACAGTTAAACATGAGACCATTCTGCAAAATTTTAAAGCAAGATAGTTTTTATTTTCATTTGCTACTGTTTTTAAATGATAAAAAAGGAAAAGGCCCCTGTGCAAAAGTTTGGGGAATTCTTTTGGATTATTCTGTCTGTTCTGTCTGGTGTTAACAACCATGGGTTCCTCTAAACAGCTGCCGAAGGATGTCCGAATCAAGAGTTCACTTCCACTGACTAGGAAAAGGCTACAAAAACCCTCAACGTTTCAAACTACCTATTTCCACTGTCAGAAACCCTATCAGAAAAGGGAAGACATATGGAAAAGTTGAAGTCAAGGCAAGGTCTAGAATACCAATAAATGTTTCAGATAGAATGGCTGGTGAGAAATGCCCAGAAGAACCCACACATCACTGCAAAAGAGCTGCACACAAGAGTAGCAGACAGGTCTAGTTGTTTACAGGACAACAATACAATGTACTTTAAACAACAAATACCTACTTGGTAGTGTTGCAGAAAGAAGCCTGTCCTACCACATCAAACACAAAATCTAGAGTCTGAAGTATGCAAAAGAAAACCTTGAGAAGCCTGAAGCCTTTTGGAACAATGGGCTTTAGACTGATGAAACAAAAATTTAACTTTTTTGGCCACAACCAAAAAAGTCATGTTTGGAGAAAAATAGGCGAAGCAATTGTAGAGAACATCACATTGCCAACTGTAAAGCATGGAGGTGGACCCATTATGCTTTGGGGTTGTGTGGCAGCTGGGGCACAGGAAATATTGTGTGAGTGGAAGTTAAGAATGGAAAGGCAGGGAAGAGAGAGAGAGGGGATGACAAGCAGCAAAGGGCCCGGGCGGGATTCGAACCCAGGCCTTGCAGTCGTGACTCGGTCTTGTGTCTTACACTCATAAGAATTGGGTTGGACCCATGTACTGTCAGGGTCCACTCTCTGAAAAACAAAGTGCTCAGTTAGAGGAATGGCCCAGGAAGATGTTTCAGCATTTGTCCAGAAGGAAGCAGTCTCAAGTTTTTGCCACTTGTCCATTGCACTATGTAGTAAGAGAAAAAGAAATGCATTGCCCTTCTGTGAGTTTATATTCATGTTCTGACTGATCTATATTACTCTTTGGTGGAAATGTGTCTGTAAGACACTGCTGTTTAGCAAACCTGAGCAGCAGGGACATTTGAGTAATGTTTTAAGTATGTTTTAATGTCTCTGTTGCTCTTTGGAGGAAATGTGTCTGTAACACACTCTACTTTATGTTGTTTAGCAACCCTGAACAGAGTGGACATTACAGTAATGTTTGAAGTATGTTTTCATGGTTGGACTGACATCTGAGCAAGTTTCTCTGTTAGAGATAAATGATTTTCTGTTTTTCTGCATTTTACTGCAGCAACCCTGAATACTCACTCCTCAGAATGCACTCTGGTGAACATTTGAGTTGTCTTAGGATGCTCTTCTTTTGACATGTGGGACATGGTGTAATTTCAGTTTTTGAATAGTCCTGAGCAAGAGTAAGGACTATGTTCTGGACTAAAAAAAAAAAAAATGCATGAATGCTATTGAATTAGGCTGGTTGATTTGTGTGTTGTAAACAAAAGTACACAGTGTTATGTTAAGCACAACACTGAGAGCGTTATCGTTACATAGGAAGTTACCTTTATTGATAGGGGGAGACGTGTTCAGATTGTGTTTTACTGCACTGGCATGTAAATGTTGTGGCCTGGTTATGGCATACTGCCACTAGAGGGTGCTGTAAGTCAAGTGAAAGGGGTATTGGTGGAGGACGAGAGGTGAAGGAGAAAAACGATATGGCATGGTGTGGAGCAGGGGTGGGCAATCTTATCCAGAAAGGGCCAGTGTGGGTGAAGGTTTTTGTTCGAACCAAGCAATTACACACCTGTGTCTCCTAATCAAGTTCCTCAGCAAAGACTCTACTGGTTGATTAGTGGGATCAGGTGTGTAACTGTTGGTTGGAACAAAAACCTTCACCCACACTGGCCTTTTCTGGATAAGATTGCCCACCCCTGGCATGAGGAATAAAGACGGAGACCTTGTTAAAAATGTAACTGGTGTTCGTGGTAATTAAGAAGCACTAACAGAACAGAAGGCCAGTCCAGACATGGAAGTTGAAGAGAGGTTGGGTATTCCAGCGAGACATGGAAGTAGAAGAGAGGTTGGGTATTCCAGCAAAACTTGGAAGTTTAAGAGAGGATGGGTATTCCAGCAAGATACTGAAGTTGAAGAGAGGATGGGTATTCCAGCAAGACACTGAAGTTGAAGAGAGGATGGGTATTCCAGCAAAACACTGAAGTGTCTTAGCTTTGGTCTTCATGTGTGTATATCTTATATTGTGTTTGCTGTGTTTGTCTGTGTTTGTCTTGCACTGATTGGTGAAGCCACAGCCCTCATTTCATTTTTAACATGTGCCTGCACATTGTTTTTAATGACAATAAAATTGAATTGAATTGAAGTAGAAGACAGGTTGGGTATTCCAGCAAGATGCAGAAGTAGAAGAGAGATTGGGTATTCCAGCAAGACATGGAAATTGAAGACAGGTTGAGTATTCCAGCAAGACGCTGAAGTAGAAGAGAGGTTGGGCATTCCAGCAAGACACTGAAGAAGAAGAGAGGTTGGGTATTCCAGCAAGACACTGAAGTAGAAGACAGGTTGGGTATTCCAGCAAGACACCGAAGAAGAAGAGAGGTTGGATATTCCAGTAAGACACTGAAGAAGAAGAGAGGTTGGCTATTCCAGCAAGACATTGAAGTAGAAAAGAGGTTGGGTATTCCAGCAAGACACTGAAGTAGAAAAGAGGTTGGGTATTCCAGCAAGACACTGAAGAAGAAGAGAGGTTGGCTATTCCACCGAGACACTGAAGTAGAAAAGAGGTTGGGTATTCCAGCAAGACACCGAAGTAGAAGAGAGGTTGGGTATTCCAGCAAGACACTGAAGTAGAAGAGATGTTGGGTATTTCACCGAGACACTAAAGTAGAAAAGAGGTTGGGTATTCCAGCAAGACACTGAAGTAGAAGAGAGGTTGGGTATTCAAGCAAGACACTGAAGCAGAAGACAGGTTGGGTATTCCAGCAAGACACTGAAGTAGAAGAGAGGTTGGGTATTCCAGCAAGACACTGAAGTAGAAGACAGGTTGGGTATTCCAGCAAGACACCGAAGTAGAAGAGAGGTTGGATATTCCAGCAAGGCACCGAAGTAGAAGAGAGGCTGGGTATTCCAGCAAGACACGGAAGTAGAAGAGAGGTTGGGTATTCCAGCAAGACATGGAAGTAGAAGAGAGGTTGGGTATTCCAGCAAGGCACCGAAGTAGAAGAGAGGTTGGGTATTCAAGCAAGACACTGACATAGAAGAGAGGTTGGGTATTCCAGCAAGAAACTGACGTAGAAGAGAGGTTGGGTATTCCAGCAAGACATGGAAGTAGAAGAGAGGTTGGGTATTCCAGCAAGACACCGAATTAGAAGAGAGGTTGGGTATTCCAGCAAGATACTGAAGTAGAAGACAGGTAGGGTATTCCAGCAAGACACTGAAGTAGAAGACAGGTTGGGTATTCCAGCAAGACACCAAAGTAAAAGATAGGTTGGGTATTCCAGCAAGACACTGAAGTAGAAGAGAGGTTGGGTATTCCAGCAAGACACTGAAGTAGAAGAGAGGTTGGGTATTCCAGCAAGACACTGAAGTAGAAGACAGGTTGGGTATTCCACCGAGACACCGAAGTAGAAGAGAGGTTGGGTATTCCAGCAAGACACTGAAGTAGAAGACAGGTTGGGTACTCCAGCAATACACTGAAGAAGAAGAGAGGTTGGGTATTCCAGCAAGACACCGAAGTAGAAGAGAGGTTGGGTATTCCAGCAAGACACTGAAGTAGAAGAGAGGTTGGGTATTCCAGCAAGACACTGACGTAGAAGAGAGGTTGGGTATTCCACCAAGACACTGAAGTAGAAGAGAGGTTGGGTATTCCAGCAAGACACTGACATAGAAGAGAGGTTGGGTATTCCACCAAGACACTGAAGTAGAAAAGAGGTTGGGTATTCCAGCAAGACACCGAAGTAGAAGAGAGGTTGGGTATTCCAGCAAGACACTGAAGAAGAAGACAGGTTGGGTATTCCACCGAGACACCGAAGTAGAAGAGAGGTTGGGTATTCCAGCAAGACACTGAAGTAGAAGACAGGTTGGGTATTCCAGCAAGACACTGAAGAAGAAGAGAGGTTGGGTATTCCAGCAAGACACCGAAGTAGAAGAGAGGTTGGGTATTCCAGCAAGACACTGAAGTAGAAGAGAGGTTGGGTATTCCAGCAAGACACTGACGTAGAAGAGAGGTTGGGTATTCCAGCAAGACACTGAAGTAGAAGAGAGGTTGGGTATTCCAGCAAGACACTGACGTAGAAGAGAGGTTGGGTATTCCACCAAGACACTGAAGTAGAAAAGAGGTTGGGTATTCCAGCAAGACACCGAAGTAGAAGAGAGGTTGGGTATTCCAGCAAGACACTGAAGAAGAAGAGAGGTTGGGTATTCCAGCAAGACACTGAAGAAGAAGAGAGGTTGGGTATTCCAGCAAGACACTGACGTAGAAGACAGGTTGGGTATTCCAGCAAGACACTGACATAGAAGAGAGGTTGGGTATTCCAGCAAGACACGGAAGAAGAAGAGAGGTTGAGTATTCCAGTAAGACACTGAAGAAGAAGAGAGGTTGGGTATTCCAGCAAGACACTGAAGAAGAAGAGAGGTTGGGTATTCCAGCAAAACACTGACGTAGAAGACAGGTTGGGTATTCCAGCAAGACACTGACGTAGAAGACAGGTTGGGTATTCCAGCAAGACACTGAAGTAGAAGAGAGGTTGGGTATTCCACAAAGACACTGAAGTAGAAGACAGGTTGGGTATTCCAGCAAGACACTGAAATAGATGAGAGGTTGGGTATTCCAGCAAGACATGGAAGTTGAAGAGAGGTTGGGTATTCCAGCAAGGCATAACTCCTCATCAATCATGAAGTACCTGCAGGAAGGACAGATTAAGGTTTTGGAATGACCACTGCAGTCCCCAGACTTGAATATTATTAACTAAGTAGTAACTGACAGAGTTCAAAAACTTTTGCACAGGGCCTTTTTTCAATTTTTTGAAACTTTAAAAAATAAAAATAAAAATAAAAAGTAATCTTCTTTTAAAATTGGAAGATGCTTACCTTTGTACCATTTAGAATTTGGGTTAGTTTCTGTTCACTTAGATATTTATTGTAAAAGGCATTTTGAACGGCAGTGGCCACATTTTTGCACCCACTATACATTGGCCTGGGAATATTTTCCATTTGATATTTAAATATGTATTATTTATTTATTATTCATATATATTTATCATTTAATATTCATTTCTATTTAATATTTGCCTCCTGACTAGATCCTTGTATTAACTCCCAGCTGTACGTCACTTTGGATAAAAGCGTGTGCGAAATGAAATTGTTTTGTAATTGTGAGCCAGCCATCCAGTGGCCATGATGGAACTGAAAGTTAAGACACTTCACATGGACTTCAACTTCCAGCCCTGGTGGTTGCCACTTGGTAAAAGTGCTTGTACATTGTATTGTGCACATGTTGTGTGTGTGTGTGTGTGTGTGTGTGTGTGTGTACACGTAGGGAAGTACCTTAAGGATGGCTCTGTGGAAGAAGAGGGCCAGTAGCTGGATGAGGTCATAGATGACATATCCTTCCTTCTTCTCCACTCCCAGGATGTTGGGAGGATGGAATGGTTTGGAGCGCTCTAGCTCTACCTTCTGGTTAAATGGGAAAAAACTAAACTGGAAAAAATACTTGATCACTATGGTAACCTGTTGTAAGAGAGCGAGAGAGAGAGAGAGAGAAACAGATAGACAGACAGACAGACAGACAGACAGACAGACAGACAGACAGACAGGTGAGACATGGAGACCTCACATCGACACCCTTTACATGTCTTTGGGTTTTAATGGGTGCCAGCGCCTCAGGAGGTAGAGCAGGCTGTCTGGTAACTAGAGGGTTGCCGGTTCAATCCTAGGCTCCTCCTGGCCAAAATGTGGCAGTATCCCTGAGCAAGACACCCCTCACTGCTCTTGATGAGCTGGTTGTTATACCTCCATAAGTGTGTGTGTGTGTGTGTGTGTGTTTGTGTGTGTGTGTGTGTGTGTGTGCACCTCTGTGTAGATGATGGCGGTCATCCAGAAGGTCTTGCTGGGTCGAGGCACAGACAGCATGGCCCAGAGGAAGATACAGATGGGCAACAGCAGAGTGAGACAGTTGCCAGACACCATGTGGTTCAGCACGATCACCAGGTAACACACCGTCTCTGACCTGCAGAGCACAGAGGAGAGGAGGGGGAGAAGAAAAAGAGAGGAAGAAGAGGAGGGGGAGAGGGGAGAGAAGAAAAAAACAAGAGGAAGAAGAAGGGAGAGGGGAGAGAAGAAAAAGACAGGGTAAAGAGGAAGGGAGGAGAGAAGAAAAAGACATGAGGAAGAGGAGGGGAGAGGAGAGAAGAAAAAGACAGCAGGAAGAGGAGGGGAAAGGGGAGAGAAGAAAAAGAGGAGGAAGAGGAGGGGGAGAGGGGAGAGAAGAAAAAGACAGGAGGAAGAGGAAGGGAGAGAAGAAAAAGACAGGAGGAAGAGGAGGGGAGAGGGGAGAGAACAAAAAGACAGAGGAAGAGGGGGGGGAGAGGGAAGAGGGAAAAGACAGGAGGAAGAGGAAAGGAGAAGGGAGAGAAGAAAAAGACAGGATGAAGAGGAGGGGGAGAGAAGAAAAACAAGAGGAAGAGGAAAGGAGAGAGGAGAGAAGAAAAAGACAGGGGGAAGAGGAGGGGGAGAGAAGAAAAAGACAGGAGGAACAGGAGGGAGAGAGGGGAGAGATGAAAAAGACAGGAATGGAGGAGGGGGCGAGAGAAAAAGACAGGAGGAAGAAGAAGGGAGAGGGGAGAGAAGAAAAAGACACGAGGAAGAGGAAGGGAGAGGAGAGAGACGAAAAGCAGGAGGAAGAGGAGGGGAGAGGAGAGAGAACAAAAAGACAGGAGGAAGAGGAGGGGGAGAGGGGAGAGAAGAAAAAGACAGGATGAAGAGGAGGGAGAGAAGAAAAACAGGAGGAAGAGGAAGGGAGAGGGGGGAGATGAAAAAGACAGGAGGAAGCGGAAGGGGAGAGGGGAGAAAAGAAAAAGACAGGAGGAAGAGTATGCAGATTACAGATAACTCTCCCAAGGGCTTCTGATTTGATGACAAGCTGCCAAGAAAGAAATGGACTCTGATAATAAAAAGCAATATGGCCGCCCGGGTAGCGTGTCGGTTGATTCCACCATACTATTATTCTGATGATGAAAAGCAATATGGCGTCCAGGTGGCGTGGTGGTCTATTCTACCATACTATTATTCTGATAATAAAAAGCAATATGGCGTCCACGTGGCATGGCGGTCTATTCCACCATACTATTATTCTGATGATAAAAAGCAATATGGCGTCCAGGTGGCGTGGCGGTCTATTCCACCATACTATTATTCTGATGATAAAAAGCAATATGGCGTCCAGGTGGCATGGCGGTCTATTCCACCATACTATTATTCTGATGATAAAAAGCAATATGGCGTCCAGGTGGCGTGGCGGTCTATTCCACCATACTATTATTCTGATGATGAAAAGCAATATGGCGTCCAGGTGGCGTGGCGGTCTATTCCACCATACTATTATTCTGATGATAAAAAGCAGTATGGCGTCCAGGTGGCGTGGTGGTCTATTCCACCATACTATTATTCTGATGATAAAAAGCAATATGGCGTCCAGGTGGCGTGGCGGTCTATTCCACCATACTATTATTCTGATGATAAAAAGCAATATGGCGTCCAGGTGGCGTGGCGGTCTATTCCACCATACTATTATTCTGATAATAAAAAGCAATATGGCGTCCAGGTGGCATGGCGGTCTATTCCACCATACTATTATTCTGATAATAAAAAGCAATATGGCGTCCAGGTGGTGTGGCGGTCTATTCCACCATACTATTATTCTGATAATAAAAAGCAATATGGCGTCCAGGTGGCGTGGTGGTCTATTCCACCATACTATTATTCTGATGATAAAAAGCAATATGGCGTCCAGGTGGCGTGGCGGTCTATTCCACCATACTATTATTCTGATGATAAAAAGCAATATGGCGTCCAGGTGGCGTGGTGGTCTATTCCACTATACTAAGGAAGACAAGGACACTTGGTGGTGGAATGAGGATGTACAGCAAATTATACAGAGGAAGAGGTTGGCAAAGAAGAAGTGGGATAGTCAGAGAGATGAAGAAAGTAGACAGCAGTACAAGGAGATGCAGCATAAAGCAAAGGGAGAGGTGGCAAAGGCAAAGGAAACGGTGTATGGTGAGTTGTGTGACAGGTTAGACACTAATCCTGGAAAGTGAGAGGATGCCTGAGGAGTGGAGAAGAAGCATACTGGTACCGATTTTCAAGAACAAGGGTGATGTGCAGAACTGTAGCAACTACAGAGGTATAAAGTTGATCAGCCACAGCATGAAGATATGGGAAAGAGTAATAGAAGCTAGGTTAAGAGGAGGAGAGGTGATGATCAGCAGCAGCAGTAGGGTTTCATGCCATGAAAGAGCACCACAGATGTGATGTTTGCTTTGAGAATGTTGATGGAGAAGTATAGAGAAGGCCAGAAGGAGTTACATTGTGTCTTTGTGGATTTAGAGAAAGCATGCGACAGGGTGCCGAGAGAGGAGGTGTGGTATTGTATGAGGAAGTCAGGAGTTACAGAGAAGGATGTAGGAGTGGTACAGGATATGTATGAGGGAAGTGTGACAGTGGTGAGGTGTGTGGTTGGAATGACAGATGGGTTCAAGGTGGAGGTGGGATTACATCAAGGATCGGCTCTGAGCCCTTTCTTGTTTGCAATGCTGATGGACAGGTTGACGGATCAGGCAGGAGTCTCCATGGATGATGATGTTCGCAGATGACATTGTGATCTGTAGTGAGAGTAGGGTGCAGGTTGAGGAGAGCCTGGAGAGGTGGAGGTATGCACTGGAGAGAAGAGGAAAGAAAGTCAGGAGGAGCAAGATGGAATACCTATGCATTAATGAGAGAGAGGACAGTGGAATGGTGAGGATGCAAGGAGTGGAGGTGACGAAGGCATTTGAGTTTAAATATTTGGGGTCAACTGTCCAAAGTAACGGGGAGTGCAGGAGAGAGGTGAAGAAGAGAGTGCAGGCAGGGTGGAGTGGGTGGAGAAGAGTGTCAGGAGTGATGTGTGACAGAAGGGTACCAGCAAGAGTTAAAGGGAAGGTTTACCAGATGGTAGTGTGACCAGCTATGTTATATGGTTTGGAGACAGTGGCACTGATGAAAAGACAGGAGGTGGAGCTGGAGGTGGCAGAGATGAAGATGATAAGATTTTCACTGGGAGTGATGAAGAAGGACAGGATTAGGAACGATTATATTAGAGGGACAGCTCAGGTTGGACGGTTTGGAGACAAAGCAAGAGAGACAAGATTGAGATAGTGTGGACATGTGTGGAGGAGAGATGCTGGGTATACTGGGAGAAGGATGCTGAATATGGAGCTGCCAGGGAAGAGGAGAAGAGGAAGGCCAAAGAGGAGGTTTATGGATGTGGTGAGGGAGGACATGCAGGTGGCTGGTGTGACAGAGGAAGATGCAGAGGACAGGAAGAGATGGAAACGGATGATCCGCTGTGGCGCCCCCTAACAGGAGCAGCCAAAAATAGTAGTAGTAGATTCTGTTTATGGGTTTTGCCAATGGTAATTTATTGTAATGTGGTTCATTTAGTACTTTTACTGTGTTATTGCTGTGTTTTATGTGTTTCTGTTGTTTTATGTGTTCTTTGGATGCTATGTAAAGCAAGTGCTCTATATATCCATCCATCCATTCATCCATTATCTGAACCGCTTATCCTGCTCTCAGGGCTACGGGGATGCTGGAGTCTATTCCAGCTATACATATACACACACACATACACACACATACATACACACACACACACACACATATATATATATCATTTTTTTCTGAAACCGTCAATGGTGCTGTTGTAAGTGCTCAACTAATGAGGAGCGGAATATCAATACAGATGCAGGAAGAACGTTTAAATACATAGCAGTACAAGCCTGTTTTGTGCATCATGCACTCATCAGCTGCTAATGTGCACGATGCACGAAACAGGCCTGTACAGCTATGTATTAAAACTTTTTTCCTGCATCTATATTGATATATATATATATAAACTTTGTTAAAAGAAATACTCAACAGTAGGGTAAGTGTTCAACAAATAAGGAGCAAAATAATCCGGTGAGTCAAGTAAATTCTGTATGAGACAGTACAAGCCTGTTACAGGTATGAAACAGGCTTGTACTGTCTCATACAGAATTTGGATTATATATAAAGGTATGATTATTACTGCAGACATGACCACAATACATACAGCTGAAACAAACGAGTTTGTTTAGAAGAAAAAAGTTCTAATTCCCTGTTGAAACTTGAGGTAGCTTAAGGTCACGCAAGTCATTAAGAACACTACTGAAAGCTTCTTGCATGAAGGTTCAGGAACTTCATGTTCTACTTCAGCCAACCAGCAGAGACCTGAGAAGCATATTCTGAAGAACATGAATCCCACTTGGAATGAAACTGAGCTGGAATCACAAATGAGGTGAATGTGCAGCAAGGTTCATTGTCTTTGTATGATCCATGGTAGAGTCCATCTTCTTCCTACTTCCTGGTACATCGACTGTCTCGTACAAAGCCAGACCTGATGCCCACAGAGGACATGAACCAACAACGAGGGACAATATGACAACCATGTCATACTGCCTCACAACCAACATGTACCACTAGACTGCTACCAGGAAACCAGACAGAAAGTTGTTGTGTTACCTAGCAACCAGGATGTTGTAGAGGGCATAGCATAGCTGGAGCAGCTGAGGTTGGTTACCATAGAAACAATCGGATGCTTCCAAATCCTCATCATAGAACATCCTGGAGGAGAGACATGATGATGATATGTTAAAAACTGACTGGTCATGAAGAAAACCCAAGACATCTGTCCAAATACTGCTGTGTGTGTGTGTGTGTGTGTGTGTGTGTGTGTGTAATTTGTATATTTACTTTTTTTTCAGCAGCTCACTTGCTGTCAGCTCCTGGGTGCAGGAAGGGGTAAGACAAGAAGTGGAAGTGGGTCCAGAAAGGAAGTCTTTTTTTTTCTCAGGCTCTCGTCTGAACAGCCGCTTTCTGAAGGACCCTAAAGACACGCCCTTACCCCACCCCCTCTGCTTTCTCCTCTTCTCCTTTCTCCCTTCTCTGAAGTCCAGGCCCAGAGCCAGGCTGTAAGAGGGGGGGAGGACAGGAGAGGAGAGGGGGGGGGAGGGAGGAAAGTTCTGTGTGTGTGTGTGTTGTGTCTGAAGTGTGTGTGCATCTGAGTGTGTGTGTTGACTGTAAGAGTCAGAGGGAGGTTGACAGTTTGAATCCTCAGTGCTGTCCAAGGTCTCCTGACAAGAACAGGGAGCCGTGCACTGACTGAGAGAGCGAGAGAGAGCGAGAGAGAGAGAGAGAGAGAGAGATTGATTATTTAATCTGGTATGGTCAGGAGAAATTTGAAAATCCTGTTATTCAATGTGGACATTATAAGTCTCAAACCAAAGAAAGCCTGTGGCCCTGACAGCATCAGGACTGAAAAGCTCAAACACAGTTCTCTTGAGCTGCAGAAGGTCCTGCTTAAACTGTTCAACCTGGTTCTACAAGCTGGCTGCTCTCCTGACGCCTGGAATAGGGGGCTTATATCCCCAATATACAAGAGTGGAGATACATTTGACCCCAATAACTACCGAGGCATCTGTGTGAGCAGTAACCTGGGGAAGGTCTTCTGCTATATTATTAATACAGGCCTTCCTTACCAAACACAGTGTCTTGAGCAAGAGTCAGATTGGCTTTTCACCAAATCACCACACTACAGATCACATCTACACCCTACACACCCTAATTAATCAACATGTTCATAAAAAAATAAAGGAAAAATATTTGCATGCTTCACTGATTTTAAGAAAGCATTTGATTCTATCTGGTACGATGGCTTATATTATAAAATCATCCAAAGTGGCGTAGGGAGTAAAGTGTTTGACATAATCAAATCTACATATTTGGAAAATAAGTGCGGCATAAAACTTGGCGACAAAAGAACAGAATACTTCACTCAAGGGCGAGGGGTGAGACAGGGCTGCAGTTTGAGTCCAACCCTGTTCAGTATCTACATCAGTGAGTTAGCGGTGTTACTGGAACAATGTGGAGCTCCTGGCCTCACCCTAAACAACACAGAAGTTAAATTCTTGCTCTATGCAGATGACCTGGTGCTGCTGTCACCCACAGAACAGGGTCTACAGCAGCATCTGGACCTGCTAGAGAAATACTGCCAGGACTGGGCCCTGACAGTAAACTTAAAAAAGACAAAAATTATGATCTTCCAGAAGAAGCCCAGGTGTGAGGAAAGTAGACACCTATTTACTCTAGGTAACACCGCCCTAGAGCACACGTTAAACTATGATGACCTGGGACTGAGGGTCAGTGCTGCGGGAAGCTTTGGTCTGGCAGTGAAAGCACTTAAAGAGAAAGCCCGAAGAGCTTTCTATGCAATAAAAAGAACAGTCTATAAAACAGACATCCCAATTAAAACCAGGTCCAAAATCTTTGACAGTGTCCTCCTGCCCATTGCAGTATATGGAAGTGAAGTATGGGGTCCACTCAGTCAGCAAGACTACACTAGATGGGACAAACATCCAATAGAAACCCTGCATGCAGAATTCTGTCAAACTGCTAAACGTACAAAGGAAAACAGCACAAATGCATGCAGGGCAGAATTAGGCCGTTTCCCATTGATAATAAATATTAAAACAGATCACTTAAATTCTGGATGCACCTTAAATCAAGTCCCCACCACACACTGCAGTTTAAAGCAGTCCAAATCCAAGAGGTAAGAAAGAGTCCCCTCAGTCAGCTGGTTCAGAAACTAACTGACCCTGTAACCACTGACACAGATGAGTTTCAGACTAGCACTGCTGACCAGCCACAGACTAGAGGAAACCACATCCTCACGCAATGCAACAACTCATATGTGGAACACTGGGACACAGAAACCAAATGACAACACAAGTTAGAATATTATAGGGCCCTAAAAAGAAAAGACAAACTGGCTGACTGTCTGTCCACTGTCAGAGACAGTCAGCACAGACACATCCTTACCGAGTACAGACTCACTGACCACAGTCTAGCCAGGAAAAGGGCAGACACACAAAACATCTTGGCTACCAAAAGAGCAAAGAATATGTGGTCCCTGTACGGCAGGTGAGGTGGAGACAGAGATACACTTCCTGCTAAATTGTGAGAAATCCCAGAACATAAGAGAAAAATACCAAGAGACATTTGAAAACCAGATTCCAAATGTTCTACTTCTGGATGAGAAAGAACAATGGCCACTTATTTTAGGAGAGGGTCAAAGTTCACACCTTGCGGTACAATATGTGTCAGAATGCCATAGCCTAAGGGTCAGTGAGTGACCAAAACACTGTCAGTTACTGTCAGTTGCTGTTCAAGAGCTGCTCTATGTTTCTGCCAGATCTATGTATTCCTTTTTCCTTTTTAAGTACTCTATTGACCTGTTTTGTTTTGCTTTGGCAACATTGTAATTAATGCAGTCACGCCAATAAAGCATCATTGAATTGAATTGAATTGAATTGAATTAAATTGAATTGAGAGAGAGACAGAGACAGACAGACAGACAGACAGACAGACAGACAGACAGAGTCAGACAGAGAGAGAGGCAGTTATCAAAAACTTGACCAATGAAGGTTCAGAAAAAAAGAGGAAGCATCTTCCTCACCTTGATGTTGCTATCATTCCTCCTTCCACTGAGGAGGAGGAGGAGAAGGAGGAAGATAAGTCGATTCTCTCCATCCTGCATAGTCTAGGATGTGGTCGCTGGCTAGTTTTAGCCACAGAGCATTCTGGGAAATCAGTTTGAAAGTCTGCTGCTCTGTGCATTTGTGGTTGAACAGCCAAAGCTGTGGAAGAAGTCTCTGTTTCTGATGTACTGTCTTCAGCTGACGTTTGTTGTGGAAAAATAGTTTTGCTGTGTGCTGGGATGTCTTCCCCCAGTACAGTCTCTGGTTTACTGTCTGCCGTCTCTGCTTCCAGATCGACAGATACCGTCTCTGTTTTAAAATCGGCTGATGCCGTCTGTTGGGTTCCATCTCCTAGGCTTGGTGTTTCTGTTTGGAGATGGTGAGATATCACACTTCCTGCTGACAGAGTCTCTGCTTCCTGTACTACTGCAGCAGGGCCGCTAGAGCCGCCTCTTCTTGTTGCAACAAGTCCTTTTTCTGTTTCTACAGGTCCTCTTCCAGTTTGTACAAGTCCACTTCCAGTTTCCTCAAGTCCTCTTTCTTCTTCTAATGGCCCTCTTCCTGTTTCTATGGATCCCCTTCCTGTTTCTAGAAGTCCTTTTCCTGTTTCTAGAAGTCCTACTCCTGTTTCTAGAGGTTCTCTTCCAGTTTCTACAAGTCCACTTCCAATTTCTTCAAGTCCTCTTTCTGTTTCTAATGGTCCTCTTTCTGTTTCTAGAAGTCCTTCTTCTGTTTCTATGGGTCCTCTTCCTGTTTCTATTAGTCCTTTTCCTGTTTCTAGAGGTCCTTTTCCTGTTTCGAGAGGTTCTCTTCCTGTTTCTGGAAGTCTTCTTTCTATCTCTGAAGCACCTCCTTCTGTCACCACTCTATCCCTCCCCTCCATTTCGCTCTCTGCTACCTGTTCCCACCTTGACCATTGCCCCATGGTTTCATGGGTACTATAGTCTGTCTCCCCCTCAGCCTTGTGGGTACTGTAGTCCATACCACACTCCCTGGAGAGCCTGCACATCTGTTGTTGGTAATAATCATGGATAGCCTCTCTGGAGGGCACAGTACCCTAGAAACAAACACACACCATGAATACGACCCGAATATGCTGTAATCCACACATAACATCTATACTACCAAAGCACTACCTAAAGTACACAACAGTGCATACTAAACGTGAATACTGCCTAAAGTAAACACTAATACATACATAGTATGAATACAACTTAAAGTACAGATACTCAAATGAATATTACCTAGAGTACAAAGTAATGCATGACATGTATACCACTTAGAGTACCACAGTAATAACACTTAACATATATATCACCTCAAGTATGCTGCAACACATAACATGAATACTGCCTAGAGTACACAGTAATACACAGTAATACACATATATTTTACAATCTTTTCACTGAGAAGGGAACCTCACTGTCAGTGTGTGTGTGTGTACCTGTTTCGCCTGTTGCGTCAGCATGCAGCGCTCCATGCGGAGGACAGTGGAGATGTCAGTGTGCTCCTGACACAGAGAGTTTAACCAGCTCGTCAGAGAGTCCAGGACAGCTCCCAGCAGAACCCACCAGAACTTCAACATGTTGGACACATGGTGCAACATATTGTCTGAGGACACGGACACACACACACACACACACACACACACACACACACACACACACACACACACACACACACACACAACACACACACACAACACAGGGTGGTTTCCTGACTGAGTAGGATAAACAATATGATAAGTTTGTCTTTATTTGTGACTGGAAGAAACTGAGCTCTGCTGGAGAGCAGTGATTACAGCACGGTACTGAAAGTAAAATGTGAGAAAAACAAATAAATAATAATATAATAAAATACTACATAATAAAAACACATCCATAATCATTCACATAATAAAATAAATAATAACATAATACATAATAAAAAACACATTAATAATCATTCCCAGCCTAAGGGGAAGTTGTGATTTACCGGTCTTTGGCCCAGCAACTGGAGAAAAATACATCCAGAAGCAAATTAAACATCCTACATTCTTCACGTTCTGGTTAAAGCTACTTGAGAAGCAACATTTATATGCTGACAAACAGGAATATTTTATTCCTGTTTTTTTTTTTAAGCGGCATACCATATTCCGCTTCCGGTGTGGGAAGATGGCTGTGTGAGTTCCGTTTGCAGTGGCCTCACCCAGTACCGGTGTGGGAAGATGGCGGCACAAACTCACGTTTACAGCGGCCTCACCCGGTACCATCCATGCAGTGTCTTTGTCCACATCTGTGTCTAGGTTTGTGTCTTTGTTTGGTGGCCGGGAGAGCTTGGTCTGCTACGTCCTGTGGGTCCAGGGACCACGACCCTACTTGGAGCTGCGCCCGAGGAGGAAACACAGGGGGCGGTCTGACAGGACACGGAAGTGGGGCAGGCTAAGCCAACTGTTAGCCCATGCAGACCAGCAGTTCCAATAACACCGAGGGCGGTCTGGTGGTGGTCTCACCTAGTGTTGACTGTGTTTTTAGTGTCGTCGTGTGGAGTGTGGGGAGGTGTGTAGAAGGTGTCTGGCTGGGAGAGCCGGCGCTGGATCATCCGGGGGAGCCTGGTCTGCTGCGTCCAGTGGGCCCAGGGAACACGGCCCTACTTGGAGGAATTACCGAGGGCGGTGTGACAGGATGCGGAAGTGGGATGGGCTAAGCTAACTGCTAGCCCATGCAGACCGATGGTTCAGACAGTCATCCTGGCATTCGCCCTCTTGGACGGTGAGTTTTATTTATTTATTTTTTGTTGATATGTGGGATATATGTGTTTTTGTAGTTTTTTAGTAGTTTGGACATGTATGTTCTTGTAGTGTGGATGTGTATTTGTGTGTGTGTTGCACTGCTGTGGGCTGGGGGAAACCATATTTCCTTTCATTTCATGTGCGCTTGTGCATGGGATGAAATGACAAGTACTATTCCTGATTCCTGATAGTGACCGAAAGTGCACCACAACAAACAACAAATGACAAAACAGATACAATCAGATGGGGTCTAATAAAATGTAAAAAAAAAAAGAAGAAAAAAAAAGAAAAAGGAAAAATACAAAAAAGGAAAAAAATAATAGAAATAGATATACATATCAATATAAATAGATGGTGATGCAACTAAAAGTAAAGGTGGTGATAATAATAAAAAAGGATGAATAACTGTTAGAATGATTTGTTTAAATTTCCCATGACTCCATGTCTCTTATGTCTAACGTTCTTCGGTTGGGACTTTTGTTTGTTGTTTTTTTTTTTTGGTTTGGGAGAAGCTGAATTCTTCATGATTCCTGTATATCGTATATCCCCTATACATGATATCATGTATGATTCACAATTATACAAGACAGACTCCTACCTGGACCCGCCTCTTGCCCCGCCTCTCTCTCCTCTTGCTCCACCTCTCTCTCCTCTTGCTCCGCCTCCTCATCAGCCTCTATGGTGCCCACTGCAGTGATGGAGAAATGGTTTAGTGTCTTTTCGACTGCCAGTCCGTGTCGTAGTGTGCTGTCATGTTTTGTCATGCTTATGAGCTCATGCGAGTATTAGCAGTGGTCCTCGCACTACCTGGGGATATGCTACCAAATACAAGTTCGCGGTCCCACGAGGTGGAGCTGGTTGTGGTGAAACTAGCATGTTTCTATGTTTACTAATGTGATTCTATGATCTTTATGATGTTGTCCATGTTACCATGGTAATGTCATGGGAGCCATTGGTCCATATGAACATCCTACATATGACTCGGTTTTAACGTGGTCTCTCTCTCTCTTGAATGTGTGTGTATATATAGAAAAAAGGAGGAGATAAAGGCCACAGATATCAGGACACGGAAACTTCTCACAATGCACGGAGGCTACCACCCAAAGTCCAGCAACCTGAGACTGTATGATAAGTGAAAGGATGGGGGCCAAGAGTCTGTGAGTGTCAGGACCACTATCCTGGATAAAAACTGGAACATCCATGAGTACATCAGAAAGAGGGCCCCCCACGTTGAACTGCCTAGTGAGTACCTCAGGCATGAGAAGACAGAGTACAGAGGCAGAAGAAGAGGCAGTATCATGGAAGATCAAGCCCCTCCACGGGATGTACCATTGACAGATAGACAACGTAGCTGATATCGAGAAATCTTACCGGTGGCTAGAAAAGGCTGGACTGAAGGACAACACAGAGGCTCTGATCATAGCAGTACAAGAACAGGCACTCAGCACTAGATCGATTGAGGCAGGGGCTACCGCAACAGAAAAGAGCCAAGATGCAGGCTGTGCAAAGATCCCCCTGAGACAGTCCAGCACTTCGTAGCAGGGTGTAAACTGCTAGCTGGGAAAGCGCACACTGAAAGGCATAACCAAGTAGCTGGGATAGTGTACAGGAACATCTGTACTGAATACAGACTGGAAGTCCTCAAGTCCAAATGGGAGACATCACCAAAGATGGTTGAGAGTTGCAGAGGTAAGATCCTGTGGGTCTTCAAGTTCCAGACTGACAAGCAGGTGCTGGCTAACCAACCAGACATTGTGGTGGTCCACAAGGAACAGAAGACAGCAGTAGTGATCCATGTAGCAATCCCGAGCGATGGCAACATCAGGAAGAAAGAGCATGAGAAGCTAGAGAAATACCAAGGGCTGAGGGAAGAACTAGATCAGATGTGGAAGGGTAAATCCACAGTAGTCCCAGTGGTAACAGGAACACTAGGGGCTGTGACCCCCAAATTGGGAGACTCCAGGAACAACATTTGAGGTCTCTGTCCAGAAGATGCTGTCCTAGGAACAGTTAAGATACTGCACAGACCCCTCAAACTCCCAGGCCTCTTGTAGAGGACCTGAGCTTGAGGAAGACGCTCACCACCCAAAAAAGGGTGACGGGGAGATTTTTTTTTGTAGTAGCTGGCTAGATCAGTAAGTAGGTATATACAGTGTATCCGGAAAGTATTCACACCCCTTCACTTTCCCCACATTTTGTTATGTTACAGCCTTATTCCAAAATGGATTAAATTCCTTTTTTTTCCTCATCAATCTACACACAATACCCCATAATGACAAAGTAAAAGGTTATGTAGAAATTTTTGCAAATTTATTAAAAATAAAAAATTGAAATATTGCATGTACATAAGCATTCACACCCTTTGTATGACACTCAAAATTGAGCTCAGGTTCATCCTGTTTCCACTGATCATCCTTGAGATGTTTCTTCATCTTGATTGGAGTCCACCTGTAGTAAATTCAATGGATTGGACATGATTTGGAAAGGCACACACCTGTCTATATAAGGTCCCACTGTTGACAGTGCATGTCAGAGCAGAAACCAAGCCATTAAGTCAAAGGAATTGGCTGTGGACCTCCGAGACAGGATTGTATCGAGGCACAGATCTGGGGGAGGGTACAACAAAATTTCTACAACTTTGAAGGTCCCGAAGAGCACAGTGGTCTCCATCATTCGTAAATGGAAGAAGTTTGGATCCACCAGGACTCTTCCTAGAGCTGGCCGCCCAGCCAAACTGAGCAATCGGGGGAGAAGGGCCTTGGTCAGGGAGGTGACCAAGAACCCGATGGTCACTCTGACAGAGCTCCAGCGTTCCTCTGTGGAGATGGGAGAACCTTCCAGAAGGACAACCATCTCTGCAGCACTCCACCAATCAGGCCTTTATGGTTGAGTGGCCAGACGGAAGCCTCTGCTCAGTAAAAGGCACATGACAGCCCGCTTGGAGGCTTGAAGGTTTACCTTTAGCCACGACAACGACCCTGAGCACACAGCCAAGACAACGAAGGAGTGGCTTCGGGACAAGTCTGTGAATGTCTTTGAGTGGCCCAGCCAGAG
>NC_079229.1:39810659-39823159 GCF_029633865.1 Lampris incognitus | reverse complement strand
ACCACTGCACCATAGAGAGCATCCTGACCAGCGGCATCTCAGTGTGGTACGGCAACTGCACCTCAGTAGACCAGAAACCTCTGCAGCGGGTCGTCACGGCAACCCAGCATATCACCAGTACCCAGCTCCCAACCATAAAAGACATCTATCACAAACGCTGCCTTGGAAAGGGTCTGAGCATCAGCAGAGATCCCACCCACCCCAACCATGGACTGTTCTCCCCCCTGCGCTCTGGGAGGCGCTACAGGAGCCTCAGAGCCCGCACTACCAGGCTCAAAAACAGCTTCGTTCCTCAAGCTGTTACCAACAGAGGTATATTCACATTTGTAGATGAGCCTGTGTTTGTAAGTCTTCTTGAAGGGGAGGAGGAACAACATGGACCTGTGGTCGATGATGGTGTGATAAGTCTTTTCTCCACTTAAATGTGCCTGAAACTAAAGACATGATGATCAGCTTTAGAAAGACTCCTCCTAGTCCTGTACCAACCAGCATTAAAGGTGCTGACGTTGAGCTTGTGGACAGCTACAAACATCTGGGGATTGTTCTCCACAACAAACTGCGCTTTGAAACTCATGTTGATTCCACATCACAGAAGGTCCAACGCAGACTTGTTTCTTGAGGTATATGTTGACATGTAATGTCTCCTCCCAGACGATGACTCTCTTTATATGGACATGTAATGTCTCCTCCCAGACGATGACTCTCTTTATATGGACATGTAATGTCTCCGAAAGCAAACAGCAGCACACACTCACATTGAGAGACAATGACACATGGAGGTAGAAAGAAAGATACATAGACTGACAAACAGGCAGACTTACAGAGAGACAGACAGAAGGACGGGCATGTAGCGAGAGACAGACAGACAGAAGGACGGGCATGTTGAGAGACAGACAGACAGAAGGACGGGCATGTTGAGAGACAGACAGACAGAAGGACGGGCATGTTGCGAGAGACAGACAGACAGAAGGATGGGCATGTACCGAGAGACAAACAGACAGAAGGATGGGCATGTTGAGAGACAGACAGACAGAAGGATGGGCATGTTGAGAGACAGACAGACAGAAGGATGGGCATGTACCGAGAGACAAACAGACAGAAGGATGGGCATGCAGTGAGAGACAGACAGACAGAAGGACGGGCATGTTGAGAGACAGACAGACAGAAGGACGGGCATGTTGAGAGACAGACAGACAGACAGAAGGACGGGCATGTTGAAAGACAGACAGACAGAAGAACGGGCATGTTGCGAGAGACAGACAGACAGAAGGATGGGCATGTTGAGAGACAGACAGACAGAAGGACGGGCATGTTGAGAGACAGACAGACAGAAGGACGGGCATGTTGAGAGACAGACGGACAGAAGGACGGGCATGTTGAGAGACAGACAGACAGAAGGACGGGCATGTTGAGAGACAGACAGACAGAAGAACGGGCATGTTGCGAGAGACAGACAGACAGAAGGATGGGCATGCAGTGAGAGACAGACAGACAGAAGGACGGGCATGTAGAGAGAGACAGACAGACAGAAGGACGGGCATGTAGAGAGAGACAGACAGACAGAAGGATGGGCATGTAGAGAGAGACAGACAGGCAGAAGGACGGGCATGTAGTGAGAGACAGACAGACAGCAGAAGGACGGGCATGCAGTGAGAGACAGACAGACAGAAGGACGGGCATGTAGAGAGAGACAGACAGACAGAAGGATGGGCATGCAGTGAGAGACAGACAGACAGAAGGACGGGCATGTAGAGAGAGACAGACAGACAGAAGGATGGGCATGCAGTGAGAGACAGACAGACAGAAGGACGGGCATGTAGAGAGAGACAGACAGACAGAAGGACGGGCATGCAGTGAGAGACAGACAGACAGCAGAAGGACGGTCATGCAGTGAGAGACAGACAGACAGAAGGATGGGCATGCAGTGAGAGACAGACAGACAGAAGGATGGGCATGCAGTGAGAGACAGACAGACAGACAGAAGGACGGGCATGTAGAGAGAGACAGACAGACAGAAGGACGGGCATGCAGTGAGAGACAGACAGACAGAAGGACGGGCATGTAGAGAGAGACAGACAGACAGAAGGATGGGCATGCAGTGAGAGACAGACAGACAGCAGAAGGACGGGCATGCAGTGAGAGACAGACAGACAGACAGACAGACAGACAGACAGAAGGACGGGCATGTAGAGAGAGACAGACAGACAGAAGGACGGGCATGCAGTGAGAGACAGACAGACAGAAGGACGGGCATGTAGAGACAGACAGACAGACAGCAGAAGGACGGTCATGCAGTGAGAGACAGACAGACAGAAGGATGGGCATGCAGTGAGAGACAGACAGACAGAAGGATGGGCATGCAGTGAGAGACAGACAGACAGAAGGACGGGCATGTAGAGAGAGACAGACAGACAGAAGGACGGGCATGCAGTGAGAGACAGACAGACAGAAGGATGGGCATGCAGTGAGAGACAGACAGACAGAAGGACGGGCATGTAGAGAGAGACAGACAGACAGAAGGACGGGCATGCAGTGAGAGACAGACAGACAGCAGAAGGACGGTCATGCAGTGAGAGACAGACAGACAGAAGGATGGGCATGCAGTGAGAGACAGACAGACAGAAGGATGGGCATGCAGTGAGAGACAGACAGACAGAAGGATGGGCATGCAGTGAGAGACAGACAGACAGACAGAAGGACGGGCATGTAGAGAGAGACAGACAGACAGAAGGACGGGCATGCAGTGAGAGACAGACAGACAGAAGGACGGGCATGTAGAGAGAGACAGACAGACAGAAGGATGGGCATGCAGTGAGAGACAGACAGACAGCAGAAGGACGGGCATGCAGTGAGAGACAGACAGACAGAAGGACGGGCATGTAGAGAGAGACAGACAGACAGAAGGATGGGCATGCAGTGAGAGACAGACAGACAGCAGAAGGACGGGCATGCAGTGAGAGACAGACAGACAGAAGGACGGGCATGTAGAGAGAGACAGACAGACAGAAGGACGGGCATGCAGTGAGAGACAGACAGACAGAAGGACGGGCATGTAGAGACAGACAGACAGACAGAAGGACGGGCATGTAGAGAGAGACAGACAGACAGAAGGACGGGCATGCAGTGAGAGACAGACAGTGAGAGACAGACAGACAGACAGACAGAAGGACGGGCATGTAGAGAGAGACAGACAGACAGAAGGACGGGCATGTAGAGAGAGACAGACAGACAGAAGGATGGGCATGTAGCGAGAGACAGACAGACAGAAGGACGGGCATGCAGAGAGAGACAGACAGACAGAAGGACGGGCATGTAGCGAGAGACAGACAGACAGAAGGATGGGCATGCAGTGAGAGACAGACAGACAGAAGGACGGGCATGTAGCGAGAGACAGACAGACAGAAGGACGAGCATGTAGAGACAGACAGACAGACAGACAGAAGGACGGGCATGTAGAGAGAGACAGACAGACAGAAGGACGGGCATGCAGTGAGAGACAGACAGTGAGAGACAGACAGACAGACAGACAGAAGGACGGGCATGTAGAGAGAGACAGACAGACAGAAGGACGGGCATGTAGAGAGAGACAGACAGACAGAAGGACGGGCATGTAGAGAGAGACAGACAGACAGAAGGATGGGCATGCAGAGAGAGACAGACAGACAGAAGGACGGGCATGTAGCGAGAGACAGACAGACAGAAGGACGGGCATGCAGAGAGAGACAGACAGACAGAAGGACGGGCATGTAGAGAGAGACAGACAGACAGAAGGACGGGCATACAGTGAGAGACAGACAGACAGAAGGACGGGCATGTAGAGAGAGACAGACAGACAGAAGGACGGGCATTTTGCGAGAGACAGACAGACAGAAGGACGGGCATGCAGTGAGAGACAGACAGACAGAAGGACGGGCATGTAGAGAGAGAGAGACAGACAGAAGGACGGGCATGTAGAGAGAGACAGACAGACAGACAGAAGGACGGGCATGTAGAGAGAGAGAGACAGACAGAAGGATGGGCATGTAGAGAGAGACAGACAGGCAGAAGGACGGGCATGTAGTGAGAGACAGACAGACAGCAGAAGGACGGGCATGCAGTGAGAGACAGACAGACAGAAGGACGGGCATGTAGAGAGAGACAGACAGACAGAAGGATGGGCATGCAGTGAGAGACAGACAGACAGACAGAAGGACGGGCATGTAGAGAGAGTCAGACAGACAGAAGGATGGGCATACAGTGAGAGACAGACAGACAGAAGGACGGGCATGTAGAGAGAGACAGACAGACAGAAGGACGGGCATGCAGTGAGAGACAGACAGACAGCAGAAGGACGGTCATGCAGTGAGAGACAGACAGACAGAAGGATGGGCATGCAGTGAGAGACAGACAGACAGAAGGATGGGCATGCAGTGAGAGACAGACAGACAGACAGAAGGACGGGCATGTAGAGAGAGACAGACAGACAGAAGGACGGGCATGCAGTGAGAGACAGACAGACAGAAGGACGGGCATGTAGAGAGAGACAGACAGACAGAAGGACGGGCATGCAGTGAGAGACAGACAGACAGCAGAAGGACGGGCATGCAGTGAGAGACAGACAGACAGAAGGACGGGCATGTAGAGAGAGACAGACAGACAGAAGGACGGGCATGTAGTGAGAGACAGACAGACAGCAGAAGGACGGGCATGCAGTGAGAGACAGACAGACAGAAGGACGGGCATGTAGAGAGAGACAGACAGACAGAAGGATGGGCATGCAGTGAGAGACAGACAGACAGAAGGACGGGCATGTAGAGAGAGTCAGACAGACAGAAGGATGGGCATACAGTGAGAGACAGACAGACAGAAGGACGGGCATGTAGAGAGAGACAGACAGACAGAAGGACGGGCATGCAGTGAGAGACAGACAGACAGCAGAAGGACGGTCATGCAGTGAGAGACAGACAGACAGAAGGATGGGCATGCAGTGAGAGACAGACAGACAGAAGGATGGGCATGCAGTGAGAGACAGACAGACAGAAGGATGGGCATGCAGTGAGAGACAGACAGACAGACAGAAGGACGGGCATGTAGAGAGAGACAGACAGACAGAAGGACGGGCATGCAGTGAGAGACAGACAGACAGAAGGACGGGCATGTAGAGAGAGACAGACAGACAGAAGGACGGGCATGCAGTGAGAGACAGACAGACAGCAGAAGGACGGGCATGCAGTGAGAGACAGACAGACAGAAGGACGGGCATGTAGAGAGAGACAGACAGACAGAAGGATGGGCATGCAGTGAGAGACAGACAGACAGCAGAAGGACGGGCATGCAGTGAGAGACAGACAGACAGAAGGACGGGCATGTAGAGAGAGACAGACAGACAGAAGGACGGGCATGCAGTGAGAGACAGACAGACAGAAGGACGGGCATGTAGAGACAGACAGACAGACAGAAGGACGGGCATGTAGAGAGAGACAGACAGACAGAAGGACGGGCATGCAGTGAGAGACAGACAGTGAGAGACAGACAGACAGACAGAAGGACGGGCATGTAGAGAGAGACAGACAGACAGAAGGACGGGCATGTAGAGAGAGACAGACAGACAGAAGGATGGGCATGTAGCGAGAGACAGACAGACAGAAGGACGGGCATGCAGAGAGAGACAGACAGACAGAAGGACGGGCATGTAGAGAGAGACAGACAGACAGAAGGACGGGCATGCAGTGAGAGACAGACAGTGAGAGACAGACAGACAGACAGACAGAAGGACGGGCATGTAGAGAGAGACAGACAGACAGAAGGACGGGCATGTAGAGAGAGACAGACAGACAGAAGGACGGGCATGTAGAGAGAGACAGACAGACAGAAGGATGGGCATGTAGCGAGAGACAGACAGACAGAAGGACGGGCATGCAGAGAGAGACAGACAGACAGAAGGACGGGCATGTAGAGAGAGACAGACAGACAGAAGGACGGGCATGCAGTGAGAGACAGACAGACAGAAGGACGGGCATGTAGAGAGAGACAGACAGACAGAAGGACGGGCATGTAGCGAGAGACAGACAGACAGAAGGACGGGCATGCAGTGAGAGCCAGACAGACAGACAGAGGACATATATGTAATAGTACCGTGTGTATGGGTGCTGTCTCGGGTCAAACTGAGCAGTCTCTCTTTTCCTCTGCGAAATTTCTGCTGACGAGCTTTTATTCTCTCCATCCTGTGGGACAACACAGTGTGTTTGTCTGTGTGTTTGTCTGTGTGCATGTGTGTGTGTGTTTGTCTGTGTGCATGTGTGTGTGTGTTTGTCTGTGTGCATGTGTGTGTGTGTGTTTGTCTGTGTGCATGTGTGTGTGTGTGTGTGTTTGTCTGTGTGCATGTGTGTGTGTGTTTGTCTGTGTGCATGTGTGTGTTTGTCTGTGTGCATGTGTGTGTTTGTCTGTGTGCATGTGTGTGTGTGTGTGTGTTTGTCTGTGTGCATGTGTGTGTTAGTGTGTCTTACTGTCTCTTCAATAAATCCATTGAGTTTTTTTCTACTTCCAGTCGTGCTCTGACTGCTTTCACTGTGGATGCTTTAAAAAGCTCCGCCCCCCTGCATAGCACACACACACACACACATACACACACATATACACACATACACACATACATACATACACAGACACACACACACAAACACATACACACACACATACACACATACACAGAGACACAAACACACACACATATACACACACATACACAGACACACAAACACATACACACACATACACACACACACACACACACACACACACAGACACACACACACACACAGTAAGTTTTGTTTTTCTGTACACGTGTGTATGTGTGTGTGTGTGTGTGTGTGTGTGTGTGTGTGTGTGTATGTGTGTGCGTGTGTGTGAACCTGGAAGCCAACAGCTGTGTGTTGTGCAGCTCCTGCACTACATGAAGATAGTAGTGACTTGTGAAGACTCGTCGCTGAAGCAGCAGGCAGCCGAAGCAGATGCTGTCCCAGATGATGCCGGCCTCGTCGCTGGGCAGCTCACACTGCTGACTGCTCTGCTCAGCTGCAACACAACAACACAACAACATGACAACAACCAGCACCAACAACATCATGGACACACACCACAGATTCAGCAGCACGGACCCCATCCCCAGAAAGATGCAGTGACATGGTCTATCAAGGTAAAACGGTTGATGTGGCAGTTCTTGTACTTCTGCTTGCTGACTGCCTGGTGGGGAATCCACCGCAGCACCGGGCAACGACGGACCCCAGGTACTGCAGTTACTGAAGCAAAGACCTCCTCTGTCACCACCTTACAGTGCTGCGACTGCAAACATCCCCCAACCCTCTGGGAATACTACACATGAATACTACACATGAATACTACACATGAATACTACACATGAATAGTACACATGAATACTACACAAGATGGCGGCGCGCTGGTCACAGCGGCTACTGTGGTTCCTTGTTCAGTGTTGTGTTTTCTTTGTTATTTATACGTTAGTTGTAAGTTTATTTACAAGTGTAGGTCCTGCGCTCTTCTACAGCCGTCAGGACCTGTTAAACCTCAGAATGGATTACTCACTTCCCTCCACCATCACGGACAACTCCCCCATCCATATTATCCGCTCACCGGCCTCGCAGTGGAAACGCTGCCCCCTGGCGGCAACGTGAACAGAAGAGGGGGAAACGAGGCGGGCTACATGCTAAGCTAAGTAGCGCTCCCTTCAAAGTTTCCCTCCCCAGCATCTTCATGGCTAATGTCCGGTCGTTAGCTAACAAAATGGAGGAGATAAGACTCAGGCTGTCCTCTCAGAAAAGGCTGCAGAACTGCTGTCTGCTGATGTTTACGGAGGCTTGGCTCAACAGCAACATGGCGACTCGGCAGTCGAGCTAGCGGGCCGCACAGCCTTCCGTGCCGACAGGACAGCGGACTCCGGCAAGATCCGGGGAGGAGGTTTGAGTATTTATGTCAGTAACTCTTGGTGCAACAATATAAAGATCGCTGAAAGGCATTGCTCTGCTGATCTGGAGCTCCTTATGATTCAGTGCAGGCCTTTTTACCTGCCCAGGGAGCTAACGGCCATTACTATCGCCGCTGTATACATCCCCCCACATGCTAATGCTAAGGTAGCACTTAAGCTGCTACAATGTGCCATCAGCAGACAACAGACCAAACACCCGGACAATGCCTTTATCATAGGTGGTGACTTTAATCAGGCTAACCTCAGGGCTGTATTGCCCAAATTCCATCAGCATGTCTCCTGCCCCACTAGGGGACAAAACACCCTGGACCATCTCTATACAAACATCAAGGACTCATACAAAGCTACTCCCTGTCCTCATCTGGGCCATTCTGGCCACCTCTGCCTGTTCCTGGTCCCAGCCTACAAACCCCTAATAAAACGGGTCAAGCCAGCAGTAAAGACAATCACTGTCCGGCCAGAAGGAGCAGTCTCTGAACTATTTTTGCACATTCAGCTACCCATGGCTCCCATATAGACATTAATGAACAGACATCTGCCATACTAGCCTACATTAACTTTTGCACTGAGAGTGTCACAACAAAAAAATCAGTCCGCACCTTTCCAAACCAGAAACCCTGGATGACCAGTGAGGTCTGGCAGCTGCTGACAGTCCAGGATGCAGCGTTCAAGTCAGGTAACTGTGAGGCCTACAGTGCAGCCAGATCCAACCTCAAAAAGGGCATCAGAACAGCCAAACATAAATATTCCCTACGAATAGAGGACCACTTTCACAATAACTCTGATCCTCGGCGAATGTGGCAAGGCATTCAGTCTATCACAGACTACAAAAGCTCTAATCGCGGTCCCGCTGTCCATGATGCCTCCCTCCCAGACAAGCTACATCATTTCTATGCCCGCTTCGACAAGGACAATACTGACCCGGCCACAAAAATCCCCAGCCACCCAGAAAACCAGGTGCTCACTCTATCAGTTGCAGAGGTCAGAGAATCACTGCGCAGAGTGAACACACAGAAGGTTGCCGGACCAGACGGCATCCCGGGTTGGGTCTACCGGGAATGTGCCGACCAGCTGGGTGAGGTCTTCACAACTATATTTAACCTCTAACTGTCCCAATCCATAGTCCCGGCATGCTTTAAGATCACCTCTATCATTCCTGTCTCCAAGAAACCAACATCCACATGTTTGAATGACTACCGACCCATAGCACTCACCCCCATTGCCATGAAGTGCTTTGAAAGACCGGTTCTGGCTCACATCAAAAACATTATCCCCCCCACATTCGACCCACATCAGTTCGCCTACCGTCCCAAAAGGTCTACTGAGGATGCCATTGCCACTTCCCTGCACGTTGCTCTGACCCACCTTGAACTTAACAACACATACATCCGGATGCTGTTTTTAGATTACAGCTCTGCCTTCAACACTATCATCCCCGCCAAACTAACCACCAAACTCCTCTCCCTTGGCCTCAACCCCTCCCTCTGTAACTGGACCCTGGACTTCCTGACCAACAGACCTCAGTCTGTTAGGTTAGGTGACCACTCCTCCTCCACCCTGACCCTCAGCACAGGTGCCCCTCAAGGCTGTGTTCTGAGCCCCCTCCTTTTCTCCCTCTTCACCCACGACTGCCTGCCAACTCACCCTTCAAATGTTATAGTTAAGTTTGCAGATGACACCACAGTGATTGGCCGTATCACCAACAATGACGAGATGGCCTACAGGTACGAGATTCAGCACCTCACATCATGGTGTACTACCAACAATCTTGTCCTCAATGTGCAGAAGATGTAGGAGCTGATTGTGGACTTCAGGAGGTCTAGAAGCTGCAGCAACTCCGCCATACACATCAATGGGTGGAAGTGGAGCGTGTTTCCAGCTTTAAATTCCTTGGAGTCCACCTCAGTGAGGAACTTTCCTGGACATTAAACACCCAGGCCCTCGTGAAAAAGGCCTAACAATGCCTGCATTCCTGAGGAGGCTGAGGAGCACCCGTCTATCCCCCAAAATTCTCACCAACTTCTACCACTGCACCATAGAGAGCATCCTGACCATCTGCATCTCATTGTGGTACGGCAACTGTACCTCAGTAGACCAGAAAGTACTGCAGTGGGTCGTCAAGGCGGCCCAGCATATCACCGGTACCCAGCTCCCAGCCATAAAAGACATTTATCACAAATGCTGCCTTCGAAGGGGTCTGAGGATCAGCAGAGATCCCACCCACCCCAACCATGGACTGTTCTCCCCCCTGTGCTCTGGGAGGCGCTACAGGAGCCTCAGAGCCCGCACTACCAGGCTCAAAAACAGCTTCTTTCCACAAGCTGTTGCCCACCTGAACCTGGCCACCCACTGAATGTCTGTAGATATTTTTAATATTTTGTACTCCCGCTCTTTTTTTTAAACTTAATTCTAGCTTTTGGTCTTCATGTGTGTGTATCTTATACTGTGTTTGCTGTGTTTGTCTGTGTCTGTCTTGCACTGTTTGGTGAAGCCACAGCCCTCATTTCATTTTTAACATGTGCCTCCTGCACATTGTGTTTAATGACAATAAACTGAACTGAACTGTCCTGAATTGAATTAAATAGTACACATGAATACTACACATTAATAGTACATATGAATAGTACGCATGGCCATTGTAACTCTAGTTAACTGTCACAGTAATTTGCATATGAAACTGGTCATTGCTTTAGGTCGTTATGCCACTGTATTGGTTATAAGGGTGGGGACACCTGCAATCACTGTATTGTTTATAAGGGTGGGGACACCTGCAGCCACTGTATTGGTTATAAGGGTGGGGACAGCTGCAGCCACTGTATTGTTTATAAGGGTGGGGACACCTGCAGTCACTGTATTGTTTATAAGGGTGGGGACAGCTGCAGTCACTGTATTGTTTATAAGGGTGGGGACAGCTGCAGTCACTGTGTTGTTTATAAGGGTGGGGACACCTGCAGTCACTGTATTGTTTATAAGGGTGGGGACACCTGCAGTCACTGTATTGTTTATAAGGGTGGGGACACCTGCAGTCACTGTATTGTTTATAAGGGTGGGGACACCTGCAGTCAATACAACTGACCTGAGTGCGGGAGAGGAGTAGAAGGTTAAAATATGACAGCGGGAGAGGAGGAGAGGGTTAGAATATGAGAGCGGGAGAGGAGGAGAGGGTTAGAATATTTGAGGGAGAGAAGGAGAGGATTAGAATATGAGAGGGAGAGGAGGAGAGGGTTAGAACATGAGAGAGGGAGAGGAGGAGAGGGTTAGAATATTAGAGGGAGAGAGGAAGAGAGGGTTAGAATATTTGAGGGAGAGAAGGAGAGGATTAGAATATGAGAGGGAGAGGAGGAGGGGGTTAGAAAATGGGAGCGGGAGAGGAGGAGAGGGTTAGGATATGGGAGCGAGAGAGGAGGAGAGGGTTAGAATATGAGAGGGAGCGGGAGAGGAGGAGAGGGTTAGAAAATGGGAGTGGGAGAGGGGGAGAGGGTTAGGGTATGAGAGGGAGAAGAGGAGAGGGTTAGGATATGGGAGCGGGAGAGGAGGAGAGGGTTAGGATATGGGAGCGGGAGAGGAGGAGAGGGTTAGGATAAGGGAGCGGGAGAGGAGGAGAGGGTTAGGATATGGGAGCAAGAGAGGAGGAGAGGGTTAGAATATGAGAGGGAGCGGGAGAGGAGGAGAGGGTTAGAAAATGGGAGTGGGAGAGGGGGAGAGGGTTAGGGTATGAGAGGGAGAAGAGGAGAGGGTTAGGATATGGGAGCGGGAGAGGAGGAGAGTTTTAGGATATGGGAGCGGGAGAGGAGGAGGGGGTTAGGATATGGGAGCGGGAGAGGAGGAGAGTGTTAGAAAATGGGAGCGGGAGAGGAGGAGAGGGTTAGAATATGAGAGGGAGCGGGAGAGGAGGAGGGGGTTAGGATAAGGGAGCGGGAGAGGAGGAGAGGGTTAGAAAATGGGAGTGGGAGAGGGGGAGAGGGTTAGGGTATGAGAGGGAGAAGAGGAGAGGGTTAGGATATGGGAGCGGGAGAGGAGGAGAGTTTTAGGATATGGGAGCGGGAGAGGAGGAGAGGGTTAGAAAATGGGAGCGGGAGAGGAGGAGAGGGTTAGGATATGGGAGCGGGAGAGGGGGAGAGTGTTAGCATAAGGGAGCGGGAAAGGAGGAGAGGGTTAGGATATGGGAGCGGGAGAGGAGGAGGGGTTAGGATAAGGGAGCGGGAGAGGAGGAGAGGGTTAGAAAATGGGAGCGGGAGAGGAGGAGAGGGTTAGGATATGGACGCGGGAGAGGAGGAGAGGGTTAGAAAATGGGAGCGGAAGAGGAGGAGAGGGTTAGGATAAGGGAGTGGGAGAGGAGGAGAGGGTTTGGTGGGTATATGTAAGAATGCTGGAAGCGGCCGGTTAAAGTTTGGTCCTGCTGCTTCACTAGATGAGCTTCAATAAGCAGTCAGACAGACAGACAGATGCTCAGAAAGACAGATGGACAGACATACAGAGAGCTAGACAGAGAGATACACAGACAGGTACACAGAGAAAC